>NC_059220.1:12365515-12398015 GCF_020615455.1 Coregonus clupeaformis | reverse complement strand
TGGCCTGTGCTGTCATTACTCCCATGTCTGGAGGGGAGTTTATATAGGGAGGAAGTCATTTTCTTCTGTCCACAGTGGAGGAGAGATTCAATTTTCTGATAGAGAAGGCTAGAATGCATCCCAAACAGCACCCTGGTCAAAAATAGTGCACCAAATAGAGAATATTGTGCCATTTGGGACGATTCTAGACAATCTATGTCCAGTTCCAGTACGAATCTAGGATAATTAGATTTCCCTAGCAGGCCAATTAAGGTACCATGAATAATGTAGATTCTGGGTAAGAGCGCTACTGGAAGAGCGGCAGGTAGCTTAGTGGGGTAAGAGCGTTGTGCAGTAACCGAAGGTAGCTGGTTCAATCCCCAGAGCCGACTACGTGAAAAATCTGTCGATGTGCCCTTAAGCAAGGCACTTAACCCTAATTGCTCGTGTAAGTCGCTCTGGATAAGAGCGTCTGCTAAATGACTAAAATGTAGATCATCTGCTTTTCTCTTTTCGTTATTAAAGAGGAGGTCTCCAGGCCTTAAGGGCCACAGTTACTTGTGGTCCTCTGTAGCTCAGCTGGTAGAGCACGGCGCTTGTAACGCCAAGGTAGTGGGTTCGATCCCCGGGACCCCCCATACACAAAAATGTATGCACGCACGACTGTAAGTCGCTTTGGATAAAAGCGTCTGCTAAATGGCATATTATTATTATTATTACTAAGTTTGGATTTTCAGACATTAAGGTTCCCCCTTATGAACACAATCCTGGTTTAGCTGTTTGATTGATGGGAGTGACTCTTGCTGTAAATATGCGTTGTACTTTTTCTATATGCATTTTACTTTACTGTATTAAAGGGTTTAGCTGTTTGATTGATGGGAGTGACTCTTACTGTATTACATGGTTTAGCTGTTTGATTGATGGGAGTGACTCTTACTGTATTAAATGGTTTAGCTGTTTGATTGATGGGAGTGACTCTTACTGTATTAAATGGTTTAGCGGTTTGTCTACGTCCCTTCTAAAGATGGAATCCGCATTAGGGGAAACAGCGCCACTCTCCGCCCCAGCACCTCTGTTGTTTTTGTTTTGTGAACGAATTGAAGGTGAGGTGCGTCGAGCAGTGTGTAAAAAAATAATTGCAGTACATATTCTACTGTTCTATCGTGCATGCAATAATGTCTGAGGGGGAAAAAACTGTGTTCGTTTTTTGCAATAACTTCTTTGTTGTTGTAATATCTCAAACGGACGAGGCATTTTCACCATTAAGGATTCAATTTTTAAGCACACGATCAAAACACATTTAATAGTTTATTAAATCAGTAGCAGTCTGCAGTGCAGTGCAGTGTTCCTACCTCGATGTTCTGCACCAGCATGGCGATGTGTGAGAACTCAGACACTTCAGCAGAGGACTCCAACACTTGAGAGACCAGCTGGCTCCACTGAGAGAATCCATGCAGAGGGTCCTGCAGCACTTGTCTCAGCCCCAACTCTGACTCCACACACAGCTTCATAGCACGACACTTCACACTGCACGGGGACAAAGCAAATGAGTTTACGACAGATTAGATATGGTGCTTTTCATGCAAAGACCAAGTTTACTGTAGAGATTTTTTAAGATGGTGTGAAAGACAATATTTACACTGAGTCAGAGAAAAAATTTCAGCTTGTACATTGCTTTTTTTTTTTTTTTACTGTATGTTTTAACTTTACATGAATTAAAGGCATATGGACTAGGGTTGGGTGGTATCCAGATTTTCATACCTTCATACTGTTCCTGTATCATACCGGGGTATACGGTATTACCTGCAGTGCACACAAAGGGCACTATTTCTTAAAATAAAATATATATAGATATATACATACTATTTTGTTTTTACACAGATCTTGATCCAGGAGGGGGTTGATTTTCTCTGCTGTAACCAAGAAGCTTGATCTTGCAAGCTAGCCACTTAGCTACTAGCAAGTTAGCAAAACAGATTCATAGCTGGAGCCCTGAGCTGGAGATAATTATGTAATATGTGGCAAATAAATTAACTGAGCATTAGGGTATTAGAGTGTGCAAATCTGTCATCAAGGCAAAGGGTGGCTATTTGAAGAATCTCAAATATAAAATCTATTTAGATTTGTTTAACACTTTTTTTTGTTACTACATTATTCAATTTGTGTTATTTCATAGTTTTGCTGTCTTCACTATTATGCTACAATGTAGAAAATAGTAAAAATAAAGAAAAACCCTTGAATGAGTAGGTGTTCTAAAACTTTTGACCGGTAGTGTATATAGTTAAAATTGGCGTGTATTAGAGCCGTGGGGGAGGAAATCGAAACACTCTGGACACCGTTGGGAGAGGCGTCGGAATAATAACTATTGAAATGGCGACCGGCGGCCCCGATTCTCCCTGTAAAGGGGGACTAGAGGAAGAAACGTTTAATAAAGCCATAGAGGCGCTGAAAGAGGCGCACGAGCATTCTACCAATTTGGCTCGAATGTGGGAAGAATTGAGCAAACTGGATAAAATTGGTCAGCATTTCCCTGCTGATGGAAAATTCCAATCTAATAAAGAATTCAGAGATGCAATTGTGAACTTGGCACAATGACATAAAAGAATAATCAAAAGCTCATTACACCAGCGTTTTGATGTCAGCATTCTATCAAAAAAGAAAAACCGATAAAACCAAAATTAGTAGATGTAGTAGCTGCAAAAAGACTGGGTACGTGAGTACTTTGATAGAATGTGTACGTCTAATTTGATGGCAGGTTTGAAACCTGTTATCCAAATGGCTATTGCAAGGGTAGTGGACCAACATTTTCATTGGGATGAAATAGAGCAGGAGGCTTTGAGAGTTGAATCTAATTGCGATCACTTCGCAGCCGTGCGTGTGGTTAATACAGCCACAATGAAAGTCACTAACAGTGGTGAAAGACAAAAGAAACAGAGAGGAAAGGGCAGTGAATTCGTCCCAAGGCGCAAAGCATCAGAGCCCTGTTTTAGGTGTGGGGCTGTTGGTCAATGGAAGAGTGAGTGTAGCGAGGCAAGGGAGCTCAAAATAGGGTAAATTTACGACAGGGAAAAGTATTACATTCAGCAGGGTAACAGGGGCAGAATCGAAAGCGATACGACTACTACCCATGTCTCTGATCATAGGACCAGTAACAATACCCGGATAATGTTACATGGCGAGGGGTGTGGAACCAATTTTGGGGTTGGAAGAATCTATACGAAATGCCAGGGAAATGGATTCTAAAAGGTTAAAATTACCAGGCCAAACACTCCTTGCAAGTTCAGAAAACCTTGGGGGTTTTTAATCACGTGAGACACTTTATTCTGTCTTTCACAGTGTAGGTTGGGAAAGGTATGTGAACCCCAATGCTAATGACTTCTCCAAAAGCAAATTGGAGTCAGGAGTCAGCTAACCTGAAGTCCAATCAATGAGATGAGATTGGAGATGT
Organism: Coregonus clupeaformis; assembly: GCF_020615455.1. Taxonomy (NCBI): domain Eukaryota; kingdom Metazoa; phylum Chordata; class Actinopteri; order Salmoniformes; family Salmonidae; genus Coregonus; species Coregonus clupeaformis. Next base: position 12,394,588 of record NC_059220.1, on the reverse strand, counting down.
TGGTTAGAGCTGCCCTGCCCTATAATGAACACTCATAAACGGATGGACAGAGACTGGCATGGAGACTAGCATCCCATTGGCATAGAACAGAATGGATGGACAGAGACTGGCATGGAGACTAGCATCCAATTGGCATAGAACAGAACGGATGGACGGTTCTTGCCCCAATCTCATTCTCATCAACGGTGGTGTGAAATTATTAAACATGTATCGTCTCTCTTCCCTGTTCAAGTCAATATGTTTCCTAGGTGTTGTAGAACATGAGAGTGATCAATTCCAGATGAGGTATTGTTGGAAATTGACTAATTGACTTGAGCATGTTTTAGTATGTTTATAACTATATAAGTGGACTAGCAGTAGTGACTAATGTGTTATGGGTTAGATGGAATGATTTATGTGCAAATGTATTTGTGGCCGGAGGCAAGGTACATATAAGGGGCCTTTGTTTGAGACAGAATGTTTGCATAAGGGTGTTAGTTGCAGATTCTAGCAGGACTGATATCAGTGTATTCTATGGAGTCCCAAAAACCAAGGCGTTAACGTCACAGGGAATTGGGAGAGCGGAATGGAATGTGACTGGGGCGGAGATCTGTGTGGCTCATAAATTAAGGAAGTGGGTAATAGAGTCTCTGAGGAACGATACCACTCCTCTATGTATAGTGATACAGGTAGGAGAGGGAGGACAGCTAACTGTGCACAATATAGAGACTACTATGACGTTAAATTGAACGTCACACCTACCCAGATCATGGTGAGAGCAGCAGAGATAGTGTTGTCATTTCAGACACCATTGTCAACTTTCAGTGAGGGGTTCGTCAAAGAAGGTACAACGCTTGAAAGAATAGCCACAGATCCCTGTATACAGGAGGCCACCTCACCGGAAGGGAGGTTTGCTGTAATAATAGCATCACATCTCCTGCAGGGTGTGATTAAGAAACATGTGACTCAGAGTTTGGATACTCTTCCAACGGCACTAATGTCTCCCTCATTCCATACCGCCAGCAGGAAAGTGTCAGAAGGTGGCTGCGTATCAACCGTTTGGACCCAAAGTTTACACTGTAACGAGGGTGTTCACAAAGGGGTGGGGTGAACAGGTCATGGCTCGGGTGGTTGATGTCCTTCATGATCTTTTTGGCCTTCCTGTGACATCGGGTGCTGTAGGTATCCTGGAGGGCAGGCAGTGTGCCCCCGGTGATACGTTGGGCAGACCGCACCCCCCTCTGGGGAGCCCTGCAATTGCGGGCGGTGCAGTTGCCATACCAGGTGGTGATACAGCCTGACAGGATGCTCTCAATTGTGCATCTGTAAAAGTTTCTGAGGTAGGGAGTATCTGAAAGGTTCAGTCCTAGATCTATCAGTGAACCACAAAGGCAATAGAAGATCAGGAGCAGGAGACAGAGTCAATGCAATAGCTATTCTTATGGCAGTCGCTGTAGGGACATTAACAGAAGGAGCAGTAGTAGTGGTGAAGCATACTTTAGTAACAGCATGGAACTGGACTACTGCGCAAATGAGGGGTATTTTGAAGTATGCATCATGGGCAGTGTTAGTGGTAGCAGGGGTTACCTTGGTAGCATTGCAGGGATATCACCTTCTGAGGGCATTGATGTTGAAACGTATATACAGTGCTGATTTAGGATGAGGTAAAGTTGATTAAGGTCACTGCACATGTATATACAGTGAGGGAAAAAAGTATTTGATCCCCTGCTGATATGGTACGTTTGCCCACTGACAAAGAAATGATCAGTCTATAATTTTAATGGTAGGTTTATTTGAACAGTGAGAGACAGAATAACAACAAAAAAATCCAGAAAAACGCATGTCAAAAATGTTATAAATGTATTTGCATTTTAATGAGGGAAATAAGTATTTGACCCCTCTGCAAAACATGACTTAGTACTTGGTGGCAAAACCCTTGTTGGCAATCACAGAGGTCAGACGTTTTTGTAGTTGGCCACCAGGTTTGCACACATCTCAGGAGGGATTTTGTCCCACTCCCCTCTTTGCAGATCTTCTCCAAGTCATTAAGGTTTCGAGGCTGACGTTTGGCAACTCAAACCTCCAGCTCCCCTCCACAGATTTTCTATGGGATTAAGGTCTGGAGACTGGCTAGGCCACTCCAGGACCTTAATGCTTCTTCTTGAGCCACTCCTTTGTTGCCTTGGCCGTGTATTTTGGGTCATTGTCATGCTGGAATACCCATCCACGACCCATTTTCAATGCCCTGGCTGAGGGAAGGAGGTTCTCACCCAAGATTTGACGGTACATGGCCCCGTCCATCGTCCCTTTGATACGGTGAAGTTGTCCTGTCCCCTTGGCAGAAAAACACCCCCAAAGCATAATGTTTCCACCTCCATGTTTGATGGTGGGGATGGTGTTCTTGGGGTCATAGGCAGCATTCCTCCTCCTCCAAACACGGTGAGTTGAGTTGATGCCAAAGAGCTCGATTTTGGTCTCATCTGACCACAACACTTTCACCCAGTTCTCCTCTGAATCATTCAGATGTTCATTGGCAACTTCAGACGGGCCTGTTAATGTGCTTTCTTGAGCAGGGGGACCTTGTGGGTGCTGCAGGATTTCAGTCCTTCACGGTATAGTGTGTTACCAATTGTTTTCTTGGTGACTATGGTCCCAGCTGCCTTGAGATCATTGACAAGATCCTCCCGTGTAGTTCTGGGCTGATTCCTCACCGTTCTCATGATCATTGCAACTCCACGAGGTGAGATCTTGCATGGAGCCCCAGGCCGAGGGAGATTGACAGGTCTTTTGTGTTTCTTCCATCTGCGAAAAATCGCACCAACTGTTGTCACCTTCTCACCAAGCTGCTTGGCGATGGTCTTGTAGCCCATTCCAGCCTTGTGTAGGTCTACAATCTTGTCCCTGACATCCTTGGAGAGCTCTTTGGTCTTGGCCAAGGTGGAGAGTTTGGAATCTGATTGATTGATTGTTCTGTGGACAGGTGTCTTTTATACAGGTAACAAACTGAGATTAGGAGCACTCCCTTTAAGAGTGTGCTCTAATCTCAGCTCGTTACCTGTATAAAAGACACCTGGGAGCCAAAAATCTTTCTGATTGAGAGGGGGTCAAATACTTATTTCCCTCATTAAAATGCAAATCAATTTATAACATTTTTGACATGCGTTTTTCTGGATTTTGTTGTTGTTATTCTGTCTCTCATTGTTCAAATAAACCTACCATTAAAATTATAGACTGATCATTTCTTTGTCAGTGGGCAAACCTACAAAATCAGCAGGGGATCAAATACTTTTTCCCCCTCACTGTATCGGGTGGCCATGGAGGAAGGAGGAGATAGGGAGAGAAGTGAAAATTATATGGCGTTAAAACACTTGTTCTAACCTGTGGCTTAACGGGGGAGGAAGACAGTATTTTTTTAGGGCCTTCATTTTTGTGGAACCCAGCTGAAAAGTATGCCGAAGGCATAGGCAGGCGAAGAGAGAGTGGGAATCGTCATGTTATCAAACTTCGGTTTTTCTTTGCATATGTAATTATGCATAGTTTAACGCATTATTAATACTTATTATGTTTTGTGTTTCTTTTGCTTTTCAAGTCTTGTGCTATCACTCTCTCAGGAACCTGGAGGAGGAAATGGAGGAAGTCAAAAGCTCCAGCTGAAATGGAGGAAGTCAAAAGCTCCAGCTGAAATGGAGGAAGTCAAAAGCTCCAGCTGAAATGGAGGAAGTCAAAAGCTCCAGCTGAAATGGAGGAAGTCAAAAGCTCCAGCTGAAATGGAGGAAGTCAAAAGCTCCAGTTGAAATGTCATTATCAGTTGTCCGACGAGAGATGGAAATAAGAGTGTGCATAGTATGATTATAGATCAGAGGCCATAAGTATCGGAGATGTAAATAGACAAATCAACTGTGAATGTTAATCATGTTTTATTTTTTGTTCATGTTTTATTTTTTGTTCATTTATAAGTAATTTCAAAGTTTATGTGATGTTGAACAGTATGGAATTACTTTTGAAAAAGGAGGGACTGTTGGGTTGTAGTTTGAAATACTTGCTACACCAAAAGTTAATGGTTACATGTATGAGGAATGTATACGGTGGGGTCAATGGAGGTTGGATAAGAAGTATGGGTCTGTAAAGTCACTAAGTAAGGGAAAAGGAAATCACTTGGTTGCGGTCACTGATAAGGTTGGATAGCTGTGGATTAATGAGGAATGTGGGCCGAGATCAGGTCAAGTTAGATGAAGGGAGAAGGAACAGTTTTATTACACACGTCACTTAAGTTCCTGCCTAGCAACAGATAGGTATTGGCTGTCTAGATGTGCAAGGAGTTGACTCCGCCCAGTAGAGGGTATAAATACAGTGAGGGAAAAAAGTATTTGATCCCCTGCTGATTTTGTACGTTTGCCCACTGACAAAGAAATGATCAGTCTGTAATTTTAATGGTAGGTTTATTTGAACAGTGAGAGACAGAATAACAACAACACAATCCAGAATAACGCATGTCAAAAATGTTATAAATTGATTTGCATTTTAATGAGGGAAATAAGTATTTGACCCCCTCTCAATCAGAAAGATTTCTGGCTCCCAGGTGTCTTTTATACAGGTAACGAGCTGAGATTAGGAGCACACTCTTAAAGGGAGTGCTCCTAATCTCAGTTTGTTAACTGTATAAAAGACACCTGTCCACAGAAGCAATCAATCAATCAGATTCCAAACTCTCCACCATGGCCAAGGCCAAAGAGCTCTCCAAGGATGTCAGGGACAAGATTGTAGACCTACACAAGGCTGGAATGGGCTACAAGACCATCGCCAAGCAGCTTGGAGAGAAGATGACAACAGTTGGTGCGATTATTCGCAAATGGAAGAAACACAAAAGAACTGTCAATCTCCCTCGGCCTGGGGATCCATGCAAGATCTCACCTCGTGGAGTTGCAATGATCATGAGAACGGTGAGGAATCAGCCCAGAACTACACGGGAGGATCTTGTCAATAATCTCAAGGCAGCTGGGACCATAGTCACCAAGAAAACAATTGGTAACACACTACGCCGTGAAGGACTGAAATCCTGCAGCGCCCGCAAGGTCCCCCTGCTCAAGAAAGCACATATACAGGCCGTCTGAAGTTTGCCAATGAACATCTGAATGATTCAGAAGAGAACTGGGTGAAAGTGTTGTGGTCAGATGAGACCAAAATTGAGCTCTTTGGCATCAACTCAACTCGACGTGTTTGAAGGAGGAGGAATGCTGCCTATGACCCCAAGAACACCATCCCCACCGTCAAACATGGAGGTGGGAACATTATGCTTTGGGGGTGTTTTTCTGCTAAAGGGACAGGACAACTTCACCGCATCAAAGGGACGATGGACGGGGCCATGTACCGTCAAATCTTGGGTGAGAACCTCCTTCCCTTAGCCAGGGCATTGAAAATGGGTCGTGGATGGGTATTCCAGCATGACAATGACCCAAAACACACGGCCAAGGCAACAAAGGAGTGGCTCAAGAAGAAGCACATTAAAGGTCCTGGAGTGGCCTAGCCAATCTCCAGACCTTAATCCCATAGAAAATCTGTGGAGGGAGCTGAAGGTTCGAGTTGCCAAACGTCAGCCTCGAAACCTTAATGACTTGGAGAAGATCTGCAAAGAGGAGTGGGACAGAATTCCTCCTGAGATGTGTGCAAACCTGGTGGCCAACTACAAGAAACGTCTGACCTCTGTGATTGCCAACAAGGGTTTTGCCACCAAGTACTAAGTCATGGTTTGCAGAGGGGTCAAATACTTATTTCCCTCATTAAAATGCAAATCAATTTATAACATTTTTGACATGCGTTTTTCTGGATTTTGTTGTTGTTATTCTGTGTCTCACTGTTCAAATAAACCTACCGTAAAAATTATAGACTGATCATTTCTTTGTCAGTGGGCAAACGTACAAAATCAGCAGGGGATCAAATACTTTCTTCCCTCACTGTATATGTACTCGTGTAAACATGTCTTTGTCTTATGCAGCTGTTTGACCCAGTAGGTGAATAAACTTGGTCTGAGCTTTGACTAGTTGTCCGTTAGTTTTTTACTCTGTTTATTTAGAACCTAACAACGGTATACCGCCCAATCCTAATACATACTAGGGTATGTCCTTTATCAGACCATGCCTGTCTACAGAGGTGTTAGGATTCCTAACTGTCACATGAGTTACGACAAGTTAGAAAAGGCATGGAACCTTATATCCTATGGAAGAAAAAGCACATCAATAGGCCTATATAGACAGTTGGCTTATGCAAAATCTGCTGAACCATCCCTCTGAAGGTGAATCTCAATAGTCTGAAAACGCATCTTCCTCTCCTTGTCCCTTCTCCTTCACTGAATAGTAATCACTGAACAAGAGAGATTGAGCGCAAATATGGCAGATGCCACCTCTCTAACATTCAATAATATGAAGTATCTTAGAGTATGGATAATGATGCATTCTGAGTTCACTACTTTTTACCAAGTACTGAGAACATGTTGGCTTACTATTTAAAAACAAGATGGAGAACAAGCTATAGGATGACTAGCGCTAGCTAATGCTACCTCGCAAAAAATATGCATTTATTTTTACAAATCGATACTTGGAATCAAAGTATCGATTTTTTCCCCCATTACTAGTCAAAAGTAGTGCGCTAAATAGGGAATAGGGTTCCATTTGGGACACATACTCCATGTCAACTCACCTCTGCTGTTCCTTCACCACAGCCAGGACGTCGTCAGAGAGATGCCGGGAATCTTGGGAAAAGCGGAAGAGTTCTTTAAGCTGGGCCTTGAGGTGCTCCACCTGGGATTCCTCTGCCAACAAAGTATTCCGGACGTTCTGAGTGGGGGAATACCAACAGGGAGAAATAAGGAAAAGTAAAAAAAGACATTAAAAAACACATCACAGTGCATATGACCCTTTGAGCCCTGGCCAAAAGTAGTTCATTATAAAGAAAATAGGGATCCATTTGGGACGTATCCAGAGACAAGCCTAGACCATCTGGCAGCTCATTTTCTACACCCAAACAATCACACACCATCATTAACAACCAAATTGGCATAAACACCAACTTGAATATGATTTTTATTTTTATTTTTTTATTTAAAGTGACAGTGCACATTAAATCAACGTTTTAGTAAAAGTGCCGGTTTTAGCCAGCCGGCTAATTTTCAACCGCAGTCCCTGTGAAGGTTATTAACAACTATTACAATTTTACATTTTACATTTTAGTCATTTAGCAGATGCTCTTATCCAGAGCGACTTACAGTTAGTGAGTGCATACATGTTTTTTTTTTTTTTTTCTTTCATATTGGCCCCCTGTAGGAAACGAACCCACAACCCTGGCGTTGCAAGCGCCATGCTCTACCAACTGAGCTACATGGGGCCCAATATCTACAATAACAATAAAGACAAACAATGAGCAGTGAGCACCTGCAGAGCAACATAGGACAAGCAACACGTAACATGCCGACAGACAGAGCAACATAGGACTAGCAACACGTAGCTCGCAGACAGAGAAACACAGGACTAGCAACACGTAGCACGCAGACAGAGAAACATAGGACTAGCAACACGTAGCACGCAGACAGAGAAACATAGGACAAGCAACACGTAACACACACACAGAAACAGAGGACAAGCAACACATAGCATGCAGACAGAGAAACACAGGACTAGCAACACGTAGCACGCAGACAGAGAAACATAGGACTAGCAACACGTAGCACGCAGACAGAGCAACATAGGACTAGCAACACGTAGCACGCAGACAGAGCAACATAGGACTAGCAACACGTAGCACGCAGACAGAGAAATAGCAACAAAACAAAATACATAAAAGCAACAAAGTGTTTACACACCTCACAAGCTACAGACAACAGATAACATGGAAAGCAGAAATACACAGCTAGGGATTATGTTCACAACTCTGATTGGCCTTTAGCCATGTCTTTATGTTTTTTGTGAAGGTGCGATATGTGGTGCAGTTGTGTGTGTCTGATGGCAGTGTGTTCCAGAAATGGGAAGCTCTCACAGAGAAAGCAGATTGCCAAAAGGTGCTTTTCCTTAAGGGAACTATACAGTCACCTCTCATGTCAGACCTTGTGGATCTGCTGCCATGGGTTTGGGTTTTGTCCGTTTGACAAAAGTACTAAGTGGAGGGGGAGCCAGGCCATTTAGGATCTTGAATACAAGACATGCGTCGGTGTATAGCACAAGATTTTCCCAACTCAGGAGTTCATGCTTTCTGAGGATGTAACAGTGGTGATGGCTATTGGGCTTTCTATCAAGCACTTTGAGAGCCTGTTTGTAGACAGACTGAATGGGTTTTAATGTTGTACAGCAAGCTTGGGCCCAACTAGTCAAGCAGTATGTTAAGTGGGGGAGTATCATAGCATTGAAGTACAGTTTTGCTACCTCTGTAGTCAAACAATTTCGTATGAATTGGAAATTAGCTAGGTTGAATTTGGTTATTTGAGTTACCTTTTTCACCTGCTTTTTAAAAGAGTGGTTGGAATCAAGTATGATGCCAAGGTACTTAAAAAGGGATACCACCTAGAGCTTCTCCCCTGACACAGACATCTGGCTCAGTAGCATCATTTGCCCTCTTTGTGAACAACATGCAGACTGTTCTTCTCCCCTGACACAGACATCTGGCTCAGTAGCATCATTTGCCCTCTTTGTGAACAACATGCAGACAGTTTTTTTCACATTGAGATGCAAACATTTGTAACATGGACTGTTATAGTAGTGAGTTATTGTGCAGCTTGTTGTTTGCTCTTTGCATGCACATATATCACTGTATCATCTGCATACATTTTAACTTCAGACCCAGTACAGACAGAAGGCAGATCATTAATGTACAGGCTGAACAGGATTGTTCAGCCTGTACATTGACCCCTGGGGCACGCCCACTTAATTTCCTCCTTTGCCAGAATTAACCAATTACAGCCTCGGAGGCCTCTTGGTGCCTGCTGCTTTCATTCTACTGAGGTGAATTGTCAAGAATGCTTTTGTTTGTTGAGGATTAAATGAGTGCTTGCCTCATCTGCCAGCTTTGGTTTCTCAGCCTGATCTAAATAGTCTAAAGTGTCTTCCTAGCGTCGCTTCCTAGCCTCGCTTCCTAGCCGCCATCTTCATTAATCTGAACAGACGCAGGTGGACGTTTATTGTCATGAGTCGTGTGTTGGAGGCAGAACTGAGCAATTTCCCCTTAGATAGGCCAGCTGCAAAGTAAAAATGGTCTAGATTGTAAAAAATTCATGAAAACTAAAATGTGCTTTTTGGTCTTAATTTAAGGTTAGGGTTAGGCTTTAGGGTTAGCAGTGTGTTTAAGGTTAGGTTTAAAATCTGATTTCATGACTTTGTGGCTGTGCCAGCTAGTGACCACTCCGCAGAGCTGCCTCCATAACAAGATTCATGATGAAAAACGGTAACCTGCTGAACAGACAGGACAGGTGAAAGCAATGTACTGAAAGCCTATGGAGGCATTTCATCTGTCCCATTTATTCACATCAGTGAGGATGAAGTACAATAGATAAGAAAAGGAAGCCACATTAGACTATTAATACACATCCATAGACTGTGGGAACCTGCCCTACCACACCTGCACGTTTTGACTGTGAGGTTACAATACCAGCCCACAATCATTATCTTCTCTCTCATCTGCACCACACTTCTCCCAGGCGTTCAGCCAGAGGGCCATTCCTGCCAGGCAATAGTTAGAGCAACCACCCATGCAGTGTCAGACCCTTGTTGTAGCTAGTAACTAAAGATGTAAACCATAGGGTTGAGGAGTGAAAGTGACATAGAGAACTGTCAGAGAGAGAGAGGATATAGGAAGAGAGAGAGAGAGGATATAGGAATAGAGAGAGAGAGAGACACCAAACCCACTGTGTATTTCCTCCACTGCCCAACCATCTGTTCCTCGGTCCTGTCTCCCTCCCTGGCTGTCTCCAGGTCTCTGGTCCTGTCTCCATCCCTGGCTGTCTCCAGGTCTCTGGTCCTGTCTCCATCCCTGGCTGTCTCCAGGTCTCTGGTCAGTCTGTGGAGCAGGGCCCGGAGCTGCACGATGTCCTCCCCCAGGCGCTGGCAGCGGCTCTGGTACTGGCTCTGAGAGTCCATGCTGCTCTTCAGGCCCTCTCCGGCCTCACACAGGCTCTGTCTCAGCCTCTGCCAGTCCAGACGCAACTCCTCTGCTTCCTCCACCACCACCTCCGCTCCCCTGGGGGACGTGTTGGCCCGCACCGCCTCCGCCATTCCCTCGATGTGCTGCAGCGTCCTCTCCTCACTGGCCACGCTGTCATCCAGTGTCTGACAAAGGAGAGAGGGTTATCCTGATTACATTTACATTTTAGTCATTTAGCAGACACTCTTATCCAGAGCGACTTACAGTTAGTTAGTGCATACATTATTATTTTTTATTTGTTTTCATACTGGCCCCCCGTGGGAATCGAACCCACAACCCTGGCGTTGCAAACGCCATGCTTTACCAACTGAGCTACATCCCTGATTCTCTACTCTTCTCCCAAAGGAGATTACAGGTTGTTCACAGCATGGTATGTGTCCCTCCCAGCAGAATCAAATCAAGTCAAATCAAACTTGATTTAAAATACATTTAAAATTGCAACACACTTCATAGTAAAACAATGAAATGATGGAGATAAAAAAAAAAAACTGAAGGCAATAAAAGCGATGAATAAAAGAACAGTGATGTGACCAGAGTGAACTCTCACCTGTCCCTCCCAGAAGTCATGTGACTAGGGTGTACTTCTCTCACCTGTAGGGCTCGGAGTTTGTTCTCGGCTGTGTCCTCAGTCTCAGTGAGGGTGTTGAGCTCCTTAGTCTTGGACACCAGCCAGGACTGGAACTTCAGCACGTCGCTCTGGTACATCTGGTGCTCTTCAGCCATCTCCTGCAGCACCGACAGCCTTTCCTGTTGATATAGCCATTGATTGTTGTTTTTCGAATCCCAGATTTCCCCCTATATATTTTTTTTTACCCCTTTTTCGTGGTATCCAATTGGTAGTTACAGTCTTGTCCCTTCGCTGCAACTCCCGTACGGACACGGGAGAGGCGAATGTCGAGAGCCGTGCGTCCTCCGAAACACAACCCAACCGAGCTGCACTGCTTCTTGACACAATGCCCGCTTAACCCAGAAGCCAGCCGCACCAATGTGTCGGAGGAAACACTGTACACCTGGCGACCGTATCAGCGTGCACTGCACCCAGCCCACCACAGGAGTCGCTAGTGCGCGATAGGACAAGAACATCCCTGCCGTCCAAACCCTCCCCTAACCTGGACGATGCTGGGCCAATTGTGCGCCGCCCAATGGGTCTCCCGGTTGCGGCCGGCTGTGAAAGAGCCTGGACCTTAACCAGGATCTCTAGTGGCACAGCTAGCACTGCGATGCAGTGCCTTAGACTGTGGTCCTCTGTAGCTCAGCTGGTAGAGCACGGCGCTTGTAACGCCAAGGTAGTGGGTTCAATCCCCGGGACCACCCATACACAAAAATGTATGCACGCATGACTGTAAGTCGCTTTGGATAAAAGCGTCTGCTAAATGGCATATTATTATTATTATTAGACCACTGCGCCACTCGGGAGTCCCCAGATTGCCCCTTTAAAGCCAAGTAAATAATAAGAAAAAAAAACAGACGCCCTATGATTTAGTATTTACTATTTTATGAGGATCCCCATTTGCTACTGCTGAAGCAGCACTTACTCTTCCTGGGGTCCACGATGCTCTATGATAATAACAGAACCACAGACAGGGCTATTCAAATGAAAGAAACTCATATACATTTGGAGCAGATAAATGCAAATTGCTTTGAATAAAGAAACCTCATTGGTGTACTGGTGAATAATAGAATAGCATCTTATTCAGAATAGCATCTTATTCAGTTAGATTAGAACTAGCTGGTTCCAGCTTCTTTCAAACTGTAGAGGAAAAAAATGTGCCCCTCTATTAAGCACCAACTTCCATATGAAAGAGAACATCAATCATTACAATGACATTCCCCCTTGGAGCAAACACACGGCTCTGCCATGAGCTAAAGCATGTTCAAACGGGCCAGCAGCGCTGAAAGAGCCTTTGAAAAGAGAGAAAGATAGAGGAGAGGACTATTGTTGGGCTCTGTCCTGTCAGATGTTTCAAAGAGCTACATGAAACGCAAATAGAAACAGGAACGGCATTGTCTTGATTGTGTGACTACTACAGAAGAGAATAAAGGAACTATACAACAAAAGAAAGCTTAGCAAAAATGGAAGAGTATTTACCAACAACATTCAGAGAGACAGACTTAATTCTGAGAACGTAGAAGTTACTGTACTCTGCAGCTGTCTATCATGGTTTCAATCATTACATTATGTTTGCTATATAGCCTACACTGACAGTAATTGTGGTGTACACATTCTATACCATAGCTCTATACAGGAATGCTAGCCTGGGTTTTGTGCAGAGAAATCGAGGGGATAGCTGGAGAGATTTTGAACGAGAGTCATCAGAAAGCCTCCGTTGTACTGCACACAGACACACACACACACACCTCAGCCCTGTCCCGTATGCTGTTATAGGCCTGCTGGAGTTGCTCCTGTGCATTCTGGTCCACACTGGGGTCCTGGATGCGGTTGTGCAGCGCTGCAGCCTCGTCCACCAGCCTCTCCAGCAGCAGTGCCTGGCTCTGGACGTCACTCAGCAGGACACGCTGGTTGTCCACCTGGAACACACAGACACACACACACACACACACACACAGAGACACACGTTAGATTACATTACATTAGGGTCGCTTTTGAATTACGGTGGCATTTGCATCCCTTGCCTTTGCATCCCTGAAAAACACTTTAAAATGGCATACATGTTTTAGTTTATATTGAACTGTTTATCAATAATAAAACATAATGCAAGTCCTTTATACTGCAAAACCTTATGTTTATGCGTTATTTAAAGGGATTGGGGGCTTGTCCCAGTAGTGATGTATAGAGTTGTAGTGACATGTTTTGGGGATTTAGAGACACACTACATGACCAAAAGTATGTAGACACCTGCTCGTCAAATATCTAATTCCAAAATCATGGGCATTAATATGGAGTTGGTCCCCCCTTTGCAGCTACATAAGCCTCCACTCTTCTGGGAAGGCTTTCCACTAAATGTTGGAACATTGCTGCGGGGACTTGCTTCCATTCATCCACAAGAGCATTAGTGAGGTCGGGCACTGATGTTGGGCGATTAGGCCTGGCTCGCAGTTGGCGTACCAATTCATCCCAAAGGTGTTTATTGGGGTTGAGGTCAGGGCTCTGTGCAGGCCAGTCAAGTTTTCCACACAGATCTCCACAAACCATTTCTGTACGGACCTTGCTTTGTGCGCGGGGACATTGTGATGCTGAAACAGGAAAGGGCCTTCCCCAAACTGTTGCCACAAAGTTGGAAGCACAGAATCGTCTAGAATGTCATTGTATGCTGTAGCGTTAAGATTTCCCTTCACTGGAACTAAGGGGCCTAGCCCGGACAACTGAGCTCTTCAGTAAGGCCATTCTACTGCTAAGGTTTGTCTATGGAGATTGTATGGCTGTGTGATCGATTTTATACACCTGTCAGCAACGGGTGTGGCTGAAATAGCCGACTCCACTAATTTGAAGGGGAGTCCACATACTTTTGTATATATAGTGTATCTATTAATTTGAGTGCTAGAAAGTAAACAAAAGTATTTAATCTATTGTATAGATCAGGTATAGATCAATACAAACAAAGAAGGCTATTAAAATACCTTCTTTTATTTTACTAGTATAACGTTTGTCCCTCAGTTTTATGTCATTGGTGTTATCACCTTGAAAATCACTCATTACAAAGATATACAAGGACCTTGATCATTCCCTCCAGTGGCAAACTGTTATCGGGGGAGGGGTCTATATTAAAGAAAATTATTTGCTAATCACACCCTTTTAGTATGTCCTAAATTTGAGGATTCCATTGATCATTTGGTGTGTCTAAATCCAAAGTGTCAGTTGGTGTTAGTCAATTTAAATGAAGGGAAATAACATTGTGAGCAAAATGATTTATCATATCACTTTAGTAAATTATTTTTAAAGAAATGATGACCTTAGATTTGAGCATTTCTTGCCTCCATTTCAGAAAATCCTCATTTACCAACAACAAAATATTTACTACTCTAACTGGTGGCACAATGTTATCTTAAATGATACAAATTATTTAAAAGAAATGTAGCTACCATATTAGTTCAGTTAGAATGAGAAGATGTACCCAAATACATTTAAATAAATACAAATGTAGAAAAATGAAGTTAATTCTTTCCAAAATGCCATGCCCAAATGCCACCGTAATTCAAGTACGACCCATTGGATACTTTCCACCTGGAACTTGGTGCATCAGCAAGCTAGCTCTTCTATAGGCAGCATTCATTGGTTCAATTGATGTGGCTAGGTGTGGCTAGGGTTTTCAACTACGAACTCAAAGATGGCTTCCTACAAGAAGTAGGAATTCAACAGTCTATGAACACAGTTCAGGCTAGGCTACTGAAACGGTACCAGTAGTATTACTTTATATTCAGTTTGTGTGTCCATTTAAAACCACACCCTATCCTCGTCACTCACGCTTTCACTCTTGAGTTTTACAGACCTTTCTTCCCCTGGCTAAACGTCACTATTGTTGATACCAAGCACAAGGTGTGTTTGCTCACCTGCCACAATTTCTCCTTCACACCCAGCTGCAGCTCAACCTCCGGCTCCAGACTGCGACGCACGTGGACCAGCCATATTTCAAACTCCTCATACGCCTTCAGGTACTCACTCCAGTGCAGCCACACCCACTCTATACGGCTGGGGAAAGAGGAGATGGAATGGTAGCTAACACTTTATAATCATTAACTATCATGAACAAGCATTTATAAATGATTTATAAACTATTTATATACTATTTTCAGTAAGTATTTCATTATGAAATATTTAAGCATTTATGAAGGCATATTCAAGACAAACAATAGACCTCAGAAGACTCTGATATGTGTAGCTATATGGCTTTAAAAAGAAAAACAAGACCTTCTGCTGTGACTTTGTAATTAACAAACTATTTGAAAAAATTGTATACTATTGGAAAAAATTGTGTTTGACCAGATACATTTACATTTACATTTTAGTCATTTAGCAGACGCTCTTATCCAGAGCGACTTACAGTTAATCTTTTCCAGTAAACAAATTGACAACAAACTTTCAGCATGCTTATAGAGAAGGACATTCAACAAGCACAGCACTTACACAAATGACTGATGATTGGCTGAGAAAAATCGATGATAAAAATATTGTAGGGGCTGCTTTGTTAGACTTCAGTGCAGCTTTTGACATTATTGATCATAGTCTGCTGCTGGAAAAACGTATGTGATATAGCTTTACTCCACCTGCTATATTGTGGATACAGAGTTACCTGTCTAACAGAACACAGAGGGTGTTCTTTAATGGAAGCCTCTCCAACATAATCCAGGTAGAATCAGGAATTCCCCAGGGCAGCTCTCTAGGCCCATTACTTTATTCAATCTTTACTAATGACATGCCACTGGCTTTGAGTAAAGCCAGAGTGTCTATGTATGCAGATGACTCAACACTATACATGTCAGCTACTACAGGGACTGAAATGACAGCAACACTTAACAAAGAGCTGCAGTTAGTTTTTAGAGTGGGTGGCAAGGAATAAGTTAGTCCTAAATATTTATAAAACTAAAAGCATTGTATTTGGGACAAATCATTCACTAAACCCTAAACCTCAACTAAATCTTGTAATAAATAATGTGGAAATTGAGCAAGGCGAGGTGACTAAACTGCTTGGAGTAACCCTGGATTGTAAACTGTCATGGCCATAACATATTGATACAAAAGTAGCTAAGATGGGGAGAAGTATGTCCATAATAAAAGCGCTGCTCTACCTTCTTAACAGCACTATCAACAAGGTAGGTCCTACAGGCCCTAGTTTTGTCACAACTGGACTACTGTTCAGTCGTGTGGTCAGGTGCCACAAAAAAATGTATTTTTGCAATTGCAATTGGCTCAGAACAGGGCAGCACGGCTGGCCCTTGGATGTACACAGAGAGCTAATATTAATAATATGCATGCGATTTCTCCTGGCTCAAAGTGGAGGAGAGATTGACTTCATCACTACTTGTGTTTATGAGAGGTGTTGACATGTTGGGTGCACCGAGCTGTCTGTTTGAGCTACTGGCGCACAGCTCGGTCACCCATGTATACCCCACAAGACATGCCACCAGAGGTCTCTTCACAGTCCCCAAGTCCAGAACAGACTATGGGAGGCGCACAGTACTACATAAAGCCATGACGACATGGAACTCTATTCCACATCAAGTAACTGATGCAAGTAGTAAAATTAGATTTTAAAAAACGGATTAAAAATACACCTTATGGAACAGCGGGGACTGTGAAGCAACACAAACATAGGCGCAGACACATGCATACTAACACACGATAACATACACACTATACACACACGTACACATGGATTTTTGTACTGTAGATATATGGTAGTGGTGGAGTAGGGGCCTGAGGGCACACAGTGTGTTGTGAAATCTGTGAATGTATTGTAATGTTTTTAAAATGTATGAACTGCCTTAATTTTGCTGGACCCCAGGAAGAGTAGCTGCTGCCTTGGCAGCAGCTAATGGGGATCCATAATAAATACTAATACAAAAATAATAATAAATAAATAATATATATATATATATATATATATATATATATATATATATATATATATATATAAACGACTGGAAGGAATGTATTTACTCATACCTACATTATCCATGTGTTGGTAATATATCCTGTTGTTTACAGACAATAAAACAGACAACTCTCTCTCTGAAAGAGAGTGGAGGCTTAATACTAATGGCGTTTTTTTTTAAAGAAACATTATAGTAATTGACATGCCAATTTCAGCTCTCATAGAGGTCATGGGAGGTCATAGGGGTCATGGAGGGGTCATGGAGGAGTCAGGAGCTAGCCTACCTGTGGCAGTGGATGATGAAAGTGCAGGTTTCCTCCCATAATGCTTTGAGGTCTTTGAGTCTGGCGTGGGTGATGTTCCTGGCCTCCTGGTCTCCGTTCTGCAGTAAGACCTCTGCGGCCACAAGCATTTTGTCCATCTTCACACGACCCTCGTGCTCCGACTGGTGGATTTTCTGACCACCAATAACACACAGGAGAGGCTTGATGAGATCATGAATTTTGGGCTGACAGATAATAATGTGATCAAGCATACAGAAGCTTCCCTCGAGGGAAACGAACCTGAGAGAATGGTGGAAGCAACTGAACAAAAAAGGAAAGTTGGAATTGGACTAATGTAGAGGCTGGCTCTGGTTTCACATACCAGGGTTCTACTGTATTACAGGGGTTAAAGGTGAGAGGTCGGTTGAGGACTGCCATAACCACAACCATACTGGAAAGGACAATGTGAAAAAATGTATCCGAGCCTGCACACTATGGTTCAGGCTGGCTCAATGGTGTGAAACAGGTCTTTGACCCTAAGTCAGTGGTTAGGATTGGGTCTCACTCTGTCTCTCTGAGCCTGTGTCAGTAGTAGTTAGTGTCTGTAGTAGTTAGTGTCGGCAGTAGTTAGTGTCGGCAGTAGTTAGTAGTGTCAGTAGTTAGTAGTGTCAGTAGTTAGTAGTGTCAGTAGTTAGTTAGGGTTGAATCTCACCTCTGTCTCTCTGAGTCTGGCCTCCAGGGCGGCCCGGGGGCCCTGGGTGTTGTCGTTGACCCGGAGCCTCTCCTGGACGGCCTGCATCCAAGACAGAGCTGCCTCCAGTCTCTCCATAAACAGGATCTCCTGCTGCTCCTGATGGGTCATCTGGACACACCAGCCTGTGGAGAAGACGAGAGATACATTTAAAAACAGGCAATCTGGGATTCGAAAAACAACAACAGCCACCCCACCACTTGTTTTGGTAAACAGCTGCAGGAATGTAACCACTCAAATTCTGCCTCTGGTGGAGCACAGATAAGACAGGTATTTAAGGAAGTGTGTGTGTGCAGAGTCCATTAGTAAATAGAAAGCTTTTGTCAGGAGATCGACTGGAGACAGACTACCACCAACAACACAGAAGTATAGAAGTGATACTACTGCATGTTGTTTTTCCACTTGTGTTGCAACCAACTCACTCACAGCTGTAAATTCTGGATGTAGATACTTGAGTAAAACTACACAACAACACTCGGTCTAGGCCTACTTCTTGACTCCTCGGTATCTTCAGAGCAATAGTTTACTAGGGAGGATATCTCACACAGCCTACATATCACAACTCGTCTGATCAAAGAAGACACCACAAAATAAATCCTTGAATGGGTGTAATCAACATACTTCAGTCAGTGCTAAACTGTTGAATCCGGCTATGAAGTATGAAGAAAGAAAAACTCACTAAATGTAAGTCGCTCTGGATAAGAGCGTCTGCTAAATGACTAAAATGAAGGAATGAGGGTGGTGCGTTAAAGCATACCTATGAACAATTAGCATACTAGTGGAGTGTGAACTTAACATCTACCTACCCCACCCAACAATGAAGTTGTAGTGTAATGAGGTATTATCACTGTATTTGACATGATGGTTTGGCACAATGTCTCGCTGTATGTAGACCTTATGTCTGTGTGATTGAAAAAGACAGTACTTTCAATGTTTATACTACTCTCCCAAGGGTAGAATATAATAGAATAGAATGCATTGTAGGCCTAGTCATCAAAATAAAATGTTAGGAAGGAAAGAAAGAAAGAAGGGCGGTTTGAAGGGCTCCGCAGGGAAGACAAAAAAATAGGCCAGAATGAGCAATTTTCCTGAGTGACTCATTTTGCCCCACCACAAAACTCCCCATAATATGCCCCAAGTAAGTCCCTCTGTGTACAGGGAATATTTTAATATGCTCTATGAATGCAGAATAACATGAACAAAACCATACAATAGTAATTGATGCGATATTTTAATGGATGAACTAAACTTACCGACGTTTCAAAGCCAATAATAATCAAGTCTAATAGACAAACTTAAAAGTGTATTTTGAGAGTTTACAAGTAGGCTACGCCCCTCTCCTCCTCGCGCCATCTACTGTTTGACAGCTCGCGCTTCGTAAACGTAAATAAACTCGCGACACGATTGATACATTTCACACACACTTCATCACCGCTACATTGTATCGATCTCAGACGGCGTTATAAGTCTGTGTTGACTGAGACGATCTGCATTCGAAGTCCAAATAACTTTTATGGAAATAGTAGCATAACGACTGAAACATAAATCTATTTCGGACATTCGTAAACCTTTATAGCTATAACCCAAAGAGGTTTCAAATGTAAACGTTTGATATTGGGATATAACCTACAGAGGGATATACATAATATTGTTAGGCCTACTGTTGTCGGACAACGTCATATTGTAACGATGGAGTCCATAACTTTGTTATGCTCTTTTCTGTACAAATATCCGTAACACAAACTGCCCTATCGATAACCGAAATAATAGTCTATATGAAATGAAGAACCGACTTACCGATACCTGTGCATCTGGTGAAAGTAGCAACTAGAGTGCCTGAACACAAATGAGCTGATATGTCCTGTAAACTTGTAGCATAACGCAGGCAGAGGCCTCTCTACTATAGCTGCATAGGCTGGCCGCCAGATTTAGCCAGAGGAGAGCAGCAAAGCCGCAATTGATAATCGTGGGGCGTGAGCGTCCTACGTCACCAATTCAAACTGAAAGGCTTGCCCTGGAGAGTAGGCATACTGGGCGCGTCCCTTTTCCCAGGCGTTGCTGACGCCTGCCATATTTTACAACGCCTGGATACGTATTTTAAGTATCAGCTAACAATATATGTTATAGCGATCTGTCAGTCGATGACACAGTCGATGACGTGGCACGCAACCATTGGATGATGCATGCAACGTCTGAGCAGTGGAATGCGAACGCGACCAGTGTGTGTGTGTGTGTGGTGTGTGTGGGCTCCTGTAAATCGTGCATTGTCTCTGAACAGTTGTAGTTATTGCTTACACAATTGTCAGTTCAACATTATTTCAAACAGCAACATTTAGCATAAAACATTGAATCAATTTTTTATTACCACCAAATTATACAATAAATACATTATTTTATTTTCATCATCAACAATATCAACATGGAGTGATGCAGGAAAATAGATTCCCTTACTGACTCCTTCCCTATTCAAAATGGAATGGCTAAAGTAGTGTATGGTTTCACAAAACGTGTTCATGTTAACTGCTGTCTGGAAATAACCTACAGCTGCATTTATTTAAAGTAACTTTCTGTCCACAGTTTGACGCAAAAATATAGTTTACTGATAGTTGTTGAATTCCAGTTCCTCACCTGACTAGTAAAGCCCCAAGTGGTCAAAATAGAATAGTTGAAAATTTACAATACTGTACATTTAAGAAGAGATCAATGCTTCTGTCCTAAATGGCACCCTATTCCCTACATAGTACACTACTTTTTATCAGAGCCCTATGGGCCCTGGTCAAAATTAGTACACTATATAGTGAATAGGGTGCCATTTGGGACACACTTTCTCAAGCCATGTGCTGTGGCTCTACAGTAGCTTGTTAAGGTATGACGGCTGATGGCATAGGACACCTCAGATGTTTTGAAATTCCACTAACCTTCATTCCACTAACCTTTATGACGTGCCACAGTTGCACAATATGACATTTGTTTTTAGATGTATATATATTGTATGCCTACATTCTTTTATACAAATGGCATGTATCCATACAATGTGACCATATTATATTAAGAGAGGTATTTGAAAAAAGAAAATGCCTATCTAAACATGATTTCTCATCTGCTTTACTTTATACAATAGGTTACACATGAGCCTGTAACTGAAGTTGTTTCCCGTTTGAAATGCTCTATGTTGTTGTTGTTGTTGTTGTTGTTGTTGTTGTTGTTGTTTTAAGGACTTCACAGTTGTTTTAGCACCTCTGAGAAAGACCTTACCTGAACCACAAACCATTATTATATAATATATTACATTCATTTCACATACGGACGTAGCAGGCACTCTAATCCAGAGCAATTTACTGTACAGTCATCGTGTGTGTCTCAAATGGTACCATATGCTCTATAGAGTGCACTACTTTTGACCCACAGCCATTAAACTCCACTACCAGACTGAAGTGGTACTGAATGTTAACACCATTTTAGACATACTGTACATCTGTACAAAATACCTGTTGAAATAATAGTTCTGTGGACAAAATAGTATTTAAACAACCACTGATACGTACTTGGTGGAATCCATTGAGAGAAATTCACAAAAGCTACAGTGGGATGATGAAGACACTCTGTCGCTCTCTCTCTCTCTCTCTCTCTCTCTCTCTCTCTCTCTCTCTCTCTCTCTCTCTCTCTCTCTCTCTCTCTCTCTCTCTCTCTCTCTCTCTCGCCAAGTATTGACAAAGAACTCAGTCTCTGTCTCTCATACGCTCGCCATCTTACACACTTACCTTAATATACATAGTAAGCGCAGACCCATATATACTGAACAAAAATATAAACGCAGCATGTAAAGTGTTGGTCCCATGTTTCATGAGCTGAAATAAAAGATCCCATAAAATTTCCATATGTACAAAAACTTATTTAGCTCAAATTTTGTGCACAAATTTGTTTACATCCCTGTTAGTGAGCATTTTTCCTTTGCCAGGATAATTAATCCACCTAACAGGTGTGGCATAACAAGAAGTTGATTAAACAGCATTATTATTACACAGGTGCACCTTGTGCTGGGGACAATAAAAGGCCACTCTAAAATATGCAGTTTCTTCACACAACACAATGCCACAGATGTCTCATGTTTTGAGGGAGCGTGCAATTGGCATGCTGACTGCAGGAATGTCCACCAGAGCTGTTGGCAGAGAATGAAATGTTAATGTTCTCTACCATAAGTCGCCTCCAACGTTGTTTTAGAGAATTTGGCAGTACGTCCAACCGGCCTCACAACCGCAGACCACGTGTAACCACGCCAGCCCAGGACCTCCACATCCGGCTTCTTCACCTGCGGGATTGTCTGAGACCAGCCATCCAGACAGCTGATAAAACTGAGGAGTATTTCTGTCTGTAATAAAGCCCTTTTGTGGGGAAAAACTCATTGTGATTGGCTGGGCCTGGCTCCACAGTGGGTGGGCCTATGCCCTCCTAGGCCCATCCATGGCTGTGCCCCTGCCCAGATTAGAGCCTAATGAATTTATTTCAATTGACTGATTTCCTTATATGAACTGTAACTCAGTAAAATCTTTGAAATTGTTGCATGTTGCATTTATATTTTTGTTCAGTATAGATCAGTCTCATATAGGCCAGTGCCCCAGTCAGAAGTCCATCCTAAATATTGGCCATTAGTATCAAATGTCCATGTAAACACCAATTGCAGTCTCTCTTGGCCTCTCTCTTGTCCTTGATGAGTGTGTAAAACACACTCATATGATGAACATAGTCTGCATCCCAACTGGCACCCTATTTCCTACGTAGTGCACTACTTTTGACCAGGGCCAATACTGTACCTAAACAGTAAACCCTACACTCCTAAACAGTAGACCCTATGCTCCTATACAGTAGACCCTACGCTCCTAAACAGTAGACCCTACGCTCCTAAACAGTAGACCCTACGCTCCTAAACAGTAGACCCTACGCTCCTAAACAGTAGACCCTACGCTCCTAAACAGTAGACCCTACGCTCCTAAACAGTAGACCCTACGCTCCTAAACAGTAGACCCTACGCTCCTAAACAGTAGACCCTACGCTCCTAAACAGTAGACCCTACGCTCCTAAACAGTAGACCCTACGCTCCTAAACAGTAGACCCTACGCTCCTAAACAGTAGACCCTACGCTCCTAAACAGTAGACCCTACGCTCCTAAACAGTAGACCCTACGCTCCTAAACAGTAGACCCTACGCTCCTAAACAGTAGACCCTACGCCCCTAAACAGTAGACCCTACGCTCCTAAACAGTAGACCCTACGCTCCTAAACAGTAGACCCTACGCTCCTAAACAGTAGACCCTACGCTCCTAAACAGTAGACCCTACGCTCCTAAACAGTAGACCCTACGCTCCTAAACAGTAGACCCTACGCTCCTAAACAGTAGACCCTACGCTCCTAAACAGTAGACCCTACGCTCCAAACAGTAGACTCTACGCTCCTAAACAGTAGACCCTACGCTCCTAAACAGTAGACCCTACGCTCCTAAACAGTAGACCCTACGCTCCTAAACAGTAGACCCTACGCTCCTAAACAGTAGACCCTACGCTCCTAAACAGTAGACCCTACGCTCCTAAACAGTAGACCCTAAGCTCCTAAACAGTAGACCCTACGCTCCTAAACAGTAGACCCTACGCTCCTAAACAGTAGACCCTACGCTCCTAAACAGTAGACCCTACGCTCCTAAACAGTAGACTCTACGCTCCTAAACAGTAGACCCTACGCTCCTAAACAGTAGACCCTACGCTCCTAAACAGTAGACTCTACGCTCCTAAACAGTAGACCCTACGCTCCCAAACAGTAGACCCTACGCTCCTAAACAGTAGACCCTACGCTCCTAAACAGTAGACCCTACGCTCCTAAACAGTAGACCCTACGCTCCTAAACAGTAGACCCTACGCTCCTAAACAGTAGACCCTACGCTCCTAAACAGTAGACCCTACGCTCCTAAACAGTAGACCCTACGCTCCTAAACAGTAGACCCTACGCTCCTAAACAGTAGACCCTACGCTCCTAAACAGTAGACGCTACGCCCTAAACAGTAGACCCTACGCTCCTAAACAGTAGACCCTACGCTCCTAAACAGTAGACCCTACGCTCCTAAACAGTAGACCCTACGCTCCTAAACAGTAGACCCTACCCAAACAGTAGACCCTACGCTCCTAAACAGTAGACCCTACGCTCCTAAACAGTAGACCCTACGCTCCTAAACAGTAGACCCTACGCTCCTAAACAGTAGACCCTACGCTCCTAAACAGTAGACCCTACGCTCCTAAACAGTAGACCCTATGCTCCTATACAGTAGACCCTACGCTCCTAAACAGTAGACCCTACGCTCCTAAACAGTAGACTCTACGCTCCTAAACAGTAGACTCTACGCTCCTAAACAGTAGGAACACCAGTAGATAATGTTGAATAGGATATAGGAGCCAGGGAATAACATCCTTGAGTACTTGTCGATGGCGTGTGTATTCTGGATAATATTGAGGGCCCTGATGCCTTTCTTCTTGGTTGTCGTCAACTCGCTGCTGGCAGACAGGTGGACCACTGTGTGTTCTCCGGGAGGCTGCTTCTCAGTCATCATGTCGCGGGGCATCTCCACGTCCTCCTCGGGCCCCATAGTTCCTGAGGTGTAGCCGGCCAGGCTATTAGTGTCCGCCTCGCTGTAGGTCCCGTCTAATAGCATGGTCCTGGTCTGGGACATGCCACAGGTGCAGGGCAGCGACTGCAGGACAGGAGAGAAGGTGAGGGAAAGACAGAGGTTGTGGGAAAATGTAACTAAACTAACTTGAGATGCAAGCCTGTAATTTGAACTTTTGATTAAATCATGAGTTAATGTCAATGAGAGATTTGACCAAAAATGAAAGTGTTGGCGTGTTAGATTTGGCCGTAGAAGAGGGGAGGAAGTATAATGTGTCAGAAGTGTCTATTAATCCAACCAAACTGCATGAAATGAAGAGCAAACTGTATTCTCAAGACATACAGATTTTCTCTTCGAAAATGGTTTTAGACACACAGTCCTGTGGTAGCATCTCATTACCTGTGACCTGGCCCTCTCCCTCATCTCGTCTCTTATCTTGCGTTCCCTGCGGTCCTGTGCGGTGGACAGGTAGTTGACAGCAGCGTACTCCAGGACAGACAGGAAGACAAACACAAAGCTGACCCATAGGTAGATGTCCACTGCTTTGATGTAGGACACTCTGGGCATGGAGGCGTTGACTCCAGTGATGATGGTGGACATGGTGAGCACCGTGGTGATACCTGCAGGGGACAGGAGAAGAAAACAATAAGAGTTCAAGTCTGCTCTCTTCTTTATGTGAGTCAGACCCTGGCAAAAGAATCAAATTATCTTTAAATATGACCGAGATGGCTTTATTGTTCAAACCTCTGAAATACAATGTGGAAAAACTACAGAAAGCCTGACATCTGGCAATTAGGGGATTAAGCAGCACTAGAAACAGAATGAACTGTAACACTTCTGAATATTGATCTTCCATAATAGCGCTAGCATCTTACCCAGGGAGACACGAGCTGGGACGGCCCTGCGGTCAATCCAGAAAGACACCCAGGACAGCATGACCATGAGGGTAGCCGGGAAGTAGGTCTGCAGCAGGAAGAAGAAGATGTGTCTCCGCAAGGTGAAGTTGATGTAGAGACGGTTGTACCAGCCTGTACAGGAGGACGAACACAATGGGTAGGTATGGATCAATAATAATATCACTGGTAGGGTTGCAAAATTCCGATAACTTTCCAAAAATACCCTGGTTTATCCTAAATATTGGTTGGAGGATTCCAACCAAGGATTTCTGGAAAACCAGGGAATTTTGGGAAGGTTACCAGAATTTTGCTGGGAATATGTGATTCTCACATGGCTATGGTGACTATTACCAGTGCTGCTGTAGAAGGCCAGCCGAGATGTGGTGTGGAACTTCTGGATGAGGAACTGAGACAAGGAGATACGGTCATCCGTACTCAAGGACTCATCCCCACTCTTCCAGTACAGCATCAGGTCCTCATCCGTATACGCATCTGGGGGGCACAACCAATATTAGAGATAAATGTGGTGCCTGTGTGGCCAGTGGTAACACCCCCAGCAGGAAACGCACATGTATAACCCCGATGGTCCTGAGTTCAATCCCTGCCTTAGCCTTTCTGACTTTCCCCACTGGTTGAATCAATGTTGTTTCCACGTCATTTCAATGAAATTGACGTCTGTGGGTCTCTACTCTTTGCCTGTCTCCCCATCTAATTCTTCACTATCTCCATAAAGCTTAAAAACATGTAGATATTCTCAATAATACTGTTCTGTTTGTGTATACTGTAGACCAAAAAATACAAAATAGTATGCCCTGACATATTTATTTAAGGACAATGAAGATTTTCTATTAAATTCTGAAAGTTAGCCTACTCACAGCTCTCTAGCTCCAGGGAGCAGGACTGGGTGTCCAAAGGGAAGCGGCTGAAGTCCATGTTGCAGGCTGCGGTCACTGTCACCCTGTACAGTAAGGACAACACAGATCCATGATGTGACATCAACATCTTTAAGATTCCTCCATGAGCCTTACAACACATAACATTACGTTATTGTAGATATTATTGGCTCTTTCTGCCTTCTGAAATAAATAAATAGCATCAAATAACTTTGAAAATCGAATTATTTGGAGTGCAGACTCGCTACACTGAATCACCTGTTCACAACACCAAATAAAGTTGGTCCTATCTGTTGTCCTTACTGTTCCACACACACCTATTCAAAACTTCACCACTGACTATAACTGTATGTAGTAGACCATGTGAAAAACAGGGCCACTGTCATGAATAACAATGAGCGTGTTCTCAACCCATTAAAACACAATTCGTGCATCCATTGTCTGGTGAATGACTTTGAGCAGCATAAAAGGCCAAACTATCTGGCATTAAACAACAACTTAGTAGTACCTTCACATTTTGGCCTAGTTTTCAAAAACATATTAAAAAAAAAAACATCACCAGCCAGAAGCACATTTCTAATTTTAACAAACAACAGGAGCAAAATGCAAATTAATCTTCTTGTCTAGGTGTCAGCCTACCTACATCCTGAACAGAACCATGTTATATTTAGTATAAAAAGTTAGGATACTATTAATATTCCAAACTGAATACATTTAAAATTCTTACGTCAACAGCTAAGTACATCATTCCAGTATTGACAATATCAGGAGTCAATCACTTTGGAGCAGTGTGTGTAGGCTTTTGTTCCAGCCCAGCACTAGCATCCGTCAATTTAGAAAGTTAATTGAAATCTGAATTGATCCCAACACTGCATGACAAAGAATGACCCGCACAACGTCCCGAGTAAGGTTGCAAAATTCCGATAACTTTCCAAAAATGCCTAGGTTTTCCCAAAATCCTGCTTGGAGGTTTCTGGATTTCCTGCTACTTCTGATTCTGGGAATCTTCCAACCAGGATTTCTAGAAAACATGGGAATTTTGCAACCCTAGTCCCCAAAGCATCCCAGCTCCACCTCAGGCTGTACAGGACGTGTCCGTCGGGAAAAACCCTGAGCATGATGTTGACTGTGGTGGTGTCATGGATGAAGGATCTCTTGGAGTGGACAAAGAACACATCGGGAACCCAGATCTTCTTGACCAGACGCCCGTCAAATGTCATGCTCTTATTAGTGGAGCTGGTGAAGGACAGGCGCTCGTCCTTCCAATAGTGTCTCAGGTACAGGGTCATGGTGAAGTCCTATTGGAGGAGAGGAGAGGAAGGGAAGGGTTTAATGTCTAACTAACGTGTGGATGACCGGAAAACGAGAAACAGTGGGTGCGCTAGTTTAACATTTCCCAATACCCCAGGTGAGTGGACCAATGGTATGGTCTAAAATGTACAAACTTTATGATGCAAAACGAACACATCCAGTGATTGTGCAAAACTATGCCCAGTGAATCATCATACTTTAGCATAGTAACTATGCTACTGAGGACATTTGGAGTTGAGTTATCCAATGAGTGAATTATAAAGCTATGACATTGAGAAAAGTACTATATTATATAAATGCAAGTCTTAAACCCAGCTGTCAGAGCTTACAGAACTTTGGGTTCAAATCCTGTTGGGGCTGAAATTAAGTATAGCCTGAAAGTCAACGGACAGAGCAGATAAGTTCAGATCAGTCTCTTTCATTTCTCTGCAACCTCTCACACCTCTGGGGTTGAGCTTCACTACAAAGAGACTGAAACCTCCTCCTCTTCCTCCTCCACTTACGCCTCCTCCCTCCTCCTCCTCCTCCTCCTCCTCCTCCTCCACTTATGCCTCCTCCTCCTCTTTCTCCTCCTCC
Source organism: Coregonus clupeaformis (assembly GCF_020615455.1). Classification (NCBI taxonomy): domain Eukaryota; kingdom Metazoa; phylum Chordata; class Actinopteri; order Salmoniformes; family Salmonidae; genus Coregonus; species Coregonus clupeaformis. Next base: position 12,366,541 of record NC_059220.1, on the reverse strand, counting down.
CTCCTCCTCCTCCTCACTAAACCACTAAACAGATATCCTCCCTCTCTCACTCCCTCTTTCACCCCTCTCTCATTATAAAATAATAGCAATATGCATGGTCAATAACAACTATCAATATGTTACAGTCTGTTACATCACAAGGGATTTAGCTAGCCAAAAAATACTCCAACAAAACACGTCCGTTTGGATGCAGAAAGGAAATTATGACTTAAATGTTAATAATGTGGGGATTTTACTCTAACATTATTTCCACAATGCGGAGTTGAAGTCTTTGCGTCATAACTTGGGAGTACAAAAATTGGGTAGCTTCAACCTACCATGTCTACTTCTGAGATGCTGTCCAAGCTTTCCACCTGCACGTCCACTCCGACTGGGATAGCGGGGCCTGGGAAACAAAATGAAAGAAACCACAGTATTTTTATCCTCTTCCAATGTCCTCCATGTTGCTACATTTCCTCTTCTCTTCAGTTTGCTCCTCAATTCATGCGCCTTGGTTTTGCAGCGAGGAAGCGTCTGTGTTCCTTTTGCTTTAAACAAACTAAAGCATGCCAGTATCAGGTGGCTCATAGATGGTGATACCTAGTTACAGCGCCTGTACCGTATTTCCTTACAGGCAATTAAGTCAACGATTCAGCTTTGAACTTGACAGCAAAATTGTTGCTCTGCAATGACTCACTCGTCAAAACCTGATTCAGTCCAGTACTAAAGACTTAAAGGGAGCGGAAACGATCGGGTTTAGCACCAATTCAGTAGTTGGGGGCAGAGGAGCAAAGAATCAAACCCAAATTACGCAACTGCACTCTGGCAACATAAAGTAGGCCAAGCACTGGAAAAACCTCTGTCTTCTCTGTCTTTCCATGTAATAACTGGACTTCCAGTATCCCTGTTACGCCCACAGGGGCCACCAGTGAGTAACATTCGAATCTGTGTAATTCAAAGTAGGAAAAGGGTCCATATGAGACCCAGAGGGCCATATTCAATATTCATCAATGATGCACTTCCACCTAAGACTTACCCTACCCCAGG